>NC_051312.1:83744769-83777851 GCF_015220235.1 Choloepus didactylus
CAGCAAACCAATTACAATTTATTTGCAAATACAAATTATTTGCAAATGCATTTTCAACTTCTGTGATCATAATTTTTCATGAGGCCTTTATAAAGAAATTCAATTTGTGTGGCAATGAAATTATCTAACTAGATATTATAAGACACCAGTCTAAATCAAACTTGGTTAGTTCTAAATATTATTAGAGTAATATTTTTGAAGGAAATTGACAAGAAGTAAGAGAAACCTCATTTATAACTCATAAAAAATAAAGAACAGAAAAGTAAAAATAATTTTAATTAGTCTTATGTGAATTTTAAAAAAGTATGTTCCCAGTTAAGATGTTATTTAAAAAATCCATGTAGCAGAAATGGAGGGCCTGAAATTGTATAATGTTAGTAGAGATAGATAGAAAAGGAACAATATTAGAAACACATAAGAGGTAAAATTGTCAGGACTTCACTATTTATTGGATGACTTATAATTTCCTATTTTATATGACTAAATGGGTGGTACTATCAACTGAGATAGAAAAGCTAAAGGTAAATTCAGTTATCTTTAAGTAATACATTCAGTTACTTCTTAAAGTGTAAGGGGGAAAAGCATAAAGTTGCTTCTTAAAGTTATGTGCATGTTGATTTTGCATGTGATACAGAGATATTAATGACCAGCAGGCAGAACCATAGAACTTTCTGAAACTCAATACAGGATCAATATCAGAGAAAAAGATATGGGAGGAACTTGTTTATATCTGGGAGTTGGCTATATACAATTATGAGTAAATATAAGTACCAAGGCAGAGGCTAGAAAGATGAAGGAGATGGCGTCAAAGACATGGGGTGGGTTTGGGGTGGGGAATTGCTACTGAGATTGAGATGAGGGCTTTCTTAAACTCTAAGAAGAAAAAAAAAGGGTTTGAATGTATTTCAACAAGTAGCTAAGAGAGGATGAGAATTGAGAGTGATTAGCTCAAATCACTTTATTTTTTTAAATGAATAGGTAGAGGAAAGGTTTTCCTATAGAAGGTAATGGGGAGATTGAGTGGGGGGGGTGAGGAAATGTGGTGACTATTTGAAATTACTTTTGATGGGAATGAGAGAAGTATCCACCTGAGGACAATTAAAATAAATGACTATAGATACCCTAAATTTACAGGGCCATAAAATGTCACCTTTGGTATAATCAGTTTCCTCTAGGTATTTTCAGCTTTAAGGATGTTATTTTAAAAAGAGAGAGACTATCTGATGAAGATGGAGGAGTGGTGAGGTGTGGGTTTTAGTTATTCCCCTGTGGCAGCTGGTATATAGCCGGGAACTGTGTGGAATGGACACCACAGAGGAATCTGAGTTTGGACACAAGTCACACAACACTCATAAGTATGTGAAGCAGCTGAGATCAGCAAAATCTGTAAGTTCTCATGGCCAGGTGGCCTGCAACCTTCCCTGCCAGGCAGAATCCTGAGGGAAGAGTGGCCATCAGAGCTGGGAACCAAGAGGGAGAACTGCAGTTGCAGAAATGATTAACAAACTCAGATTGCTGAACAAAAATTCCAACCATAGATAAACTGAGACCAGATACTGGCTGAAAGTGAAGGGATGGAAAAAAGTATTTCACTAAACAGCAACCAGAAAAAAGCAGGAGTAGCTATATTAATATCAGATAAATTAGACTTCAACAGTAAAACAAAAGAGACAAAGAGGACACTATATATTAATAAAAGGGTCAATTCCTCAAGAAAACATAACAAACATAAATATTTATGCACCAAGCCAGAGTGCTCAAAAACTCATGAGGCAAACACTGAGGACTCTGAAAGGAGAAGTAGATTCCTCTACCATAGTAGTTGGAGACTTCAATACACCACTCTCATAAATGGTTAGAACATCTAGACAGAGGATCAATAAGGAAACAGAGATGTTGAATTGTACAATAAATGAACTAGATATGACAGAACTAGATATGTTCTGACATTGCCAGAACACTACACCCACAAGAGCAGGAAGCACATTTTTCTCAAGTGCTCATGGAACATTCTCTAGATAGACCACATGTTGTGTCAGAAAGCAAGTCTCAAAAAATGTAAAAATATTGATATTATAAAAAATGCTTTCTTGGATCATAGCAGAATAAAACTGGAAATAAGTAACAGAGAAGATTATAAAATTCACAAATATATGGAACATAAACAACACACTCTCAAAAAAACAGTGTATAAAGGAAGAAATTACAAGAGAAATTATTAAATACCTCAAGGCAAATGACAATGGAAACACAACATGTCAAAACTTACAGAATGCAGCAAAGGCAGTGTGGAAAGGGATATTTATTGCCCGAAATGCCTATCTTAGAAGAGAGAGCAAAAATCGAGGAATTACTGTTCACCTGGAGGACCTAGAGAAAGAAGAGCAAACTAACTCCAAAGCAAACCGAAGGAAAGAAATAACAAAGATTAGAGCAGAAATAAATGAAATTGAGAACAGGAAAACAATACAGAGAATCAACAAAACCTGAACTGGTTCTTTGAGAAAATCAGCAATGTTAATAGACTCCTAGCTAGGCTAACGAGAGAGAGAGAGAGAGAGAGAGAGAGAGAGAGAGAGAGAGAGAGAGAGAGAGAGAGAGAGAGAGGGGGGGGGAGAGGGAGAGAGAGAGAGAACGACTGGATGCAAATAAATGCAATCAGAAACAGGAAAGTTAACATAACTACTGACACTGCAGAAATAAAGGAGATAATGAGAAGATACTATGAGCAACTATATGCTGATAAACTAGACCACATACATGAAATGGACTTCCTAGGAATGTATAAACAACCAACATTGACCTGAGAAGATGACCACAAGAAACCAATCACAAGAAAAGATGTTGAGTCAGTCATCAGAAAACTCCCAACAAAGAGCCCAGGACTGGATGGCTTCACATATGAATTCTACCAGGCATTCAAGAAAGAATTAATGCAAATCCTGCTCAAACTCTTCAAAAAAATTGAAGAGGAGGAGGGAAAGTTACCCAACACATTCTATGAAGCCAACATCAGCCGAATACCAAAACCAAAGACAGTACAAAAAAAGAAAATTATAGAGCAATCTCTTTACTGAATACAGACACAAAAATCCTTAACGAAATACTCTCAAATTGAATCCAGCAGCACATAAAAGTATGATACACAATCATCAGGTGGGGTTTATTCCAAGTATGCAAGTCTGGTTCAACGCAAGAAAACCAATAATGTAATATATTACATCAATAAATCCAAGCAGTAGAACCACATGATCATCACAATCGATGCAGAAAAGGCATTGGACAAATGTCAACATCCTGTCTTGATGAATACACTTCAAAGGATAGGAACAAAAGGGAATTTTCTCAATATGATAAAGGCAATATATGAAAAACCCACAGCCAACATCGTACTCAATGGACTGAGACTGAAAGCTTTTCCTCTAAGATCAGGAACAAGACAGGGATGCCCACTGTCATCATTGTTATTCAACATTGTGCTGGAAGTTCTAGCTAGAACAATAAGGCAAGAAAATAAATAAAAGGCATCCAAATTGGAAAGGAAGAAGTAAAACTTTCACTCTTTGCAGGTGACATGATTCTATATGTAGAAAATCCAGAGAAATCTACAACAAAGCTATTAGAACTAATCAATGAACACAGCAAAATGGCAGACTACAAGATTAACAAGCAAAATCTGTAGTGTTCTTATATACAAGTAATGTGCAACAAGAGGAAGAAATTAAGAAAAAAAATCCATTTACAATAGCAACTAAAAGAATCAAATATTTAGGAAGAACCTAGCGAAGGCCACAAAAGACCTATAAAAAGAAAACTACAAGAAATTGCTAAAAGAAATCAAACAGTACCTAAAAAATGGAAGAGCACACCATGTTCATGGATTGGAAGACTAAACATAATTAAGATGTCAATTCTACCTAAACTGATTTATAGATTCAATGCAATACCAATTAATATCCCAACAACTTACTTTGCAGAAACAGAAAAACCAATAACCAAATTTATATGGAAGGGCAAGGTGCCCCAAATAGCCAAAAATACTTTGAGAAAGAGGAACAAAGTGGGAGGTCTCACACTACCTGACTTTGAAGCATATTACAAAGCTACAGTGCTCAAAACAGCAATGGTACTGGCATAAGAACAGAGATACTGACCAATGGAATTGAATTGAGTGTTCAGAAATAGACTCTCACATCTACAGACAACTGATCTTTGGTAAGTTGGTCAATCCAAAGCAACTGGAACAGAGCAGCCTCTTCAGTAAATTGTGTTTGGAGAACTAGATATCCATTTCCAAAAGAATGAAACAGGACCCCTATCTCACACCTTATACAAAACTTAACTCAAAATGGATCACAGACCTAAACATTAGTGCTAAGACCAAAAGACTCTTTGAAAAAAATATAGGGCAATTTCTTAAAGATCTTGTGATAGGAGGTGGTTTCCTAGAACTTACACCCAAAGTGTGAGCAACCAAAGAAGAAATAGACAAATGGGATTGCCTCAAAATTAAACAATTTTTACATCAAAGGACTTCATCAGAAAGGCAAAAAGGCAGTCTCCACAATGGGAGACAATATTTGGTAACCACATATCAGATAAGGGTTTTAATATCCCAAATATATAAAGCGATCCTACAACTCAACAACAGAAAGAAAAACAACCCAATTAAGAAATGGGCAAAAGGCATGCACAAACACTTTCCTGAAGGGTAAATACAAATGGCTCAAAATCATATGAAAAAATGCTCAACTTTACTGGCTATTAGGAAAATGCTAATCAAAACCACAATGAGATTTCTCACATGTACAAAAATAGCCATTATCCCCCCAAAACAGAAAATTACAAGTGCTGGATAGGATGTGGAGAAAGAGGCACACTTATTCACTGTTAATGGGAATGTAGAATGGTGCAGACACTCTGGAAGACAGTGTGGCAGTTCCTCAGGAAGCTAAGTATGAATTTCCCATATGACCCAGCTATTCCATTACGAAGTATATACTCAGAGGAACTGAAAGTTAAGACACGAACAGACATTTGTAAACTGATGTTTATTGCAGCATTATTCTTGATTACCAAGAGATGGAAACAGCCCACATGTCCATCAATGGATGAGTGGACAAAAAACTGTGGTACATACATATGATGGAATAAATTATGCAGCTGTAAGACAGAACGAAGTCACAGAACATATAATAACATGGATGAACCTTGAGGACATTATGTTGAGTGAAGTTAGCCAGAAACAAAAGGGCAAATACTGTATGGGCTCACCAATATGAACTAACATTAATGAGCAAACTTTGAGAGTTAAAAGCTGGTAACACAGGTTACCAGGAGATAGAAAGAGAGTAGAGATCTGGCATTTGATGCTGAAGGACTACAGAATGTTCAGCAGGTTTGATTGTATAGAACCAGAAATAGCACAATACTGTGTGATGGAAGCACAATATTGTAAATACACTAAACAAAGATGTCCATGGGTAAAGCTGAAAGAGGTGGCTAGGAGCATGTATGACCCCTGAGGTAAAGATAGAAGATAAAGACTGGGAGTGTTTAACTTAGCAAAAACTAAAGTGGTCAACGATTGTGACTAAATGTGCAAATATAACTGTTCTTGCATGTGAGAGAACAAATGAATGTCAACCATGCATAGCGTTGGAAAGGGGTGGTAGTGGAGAAAAATATAATCAAAGCAAAGTAGAGTCTATGGTCAACAGTACCATTGTGATATGCTTTCATTAAATGTAACAAAGGGACACAAAGAAATTGAAAGTGAAAGGATGGAAAATAATATTTCATGCAAGCTACAGCCAAAAGAAAGCAGGAATAGCAATATTAATCCCAGGTAAAATAGACTTTAAATGCAAGGATGTTGTGAGAGACAAAGAAGGCCACTACATACTAATAAAAGGGGCAATTCAACGAGAAGAAATAACAATCATGAATGTTTATGCACCCAATCAAGGTGCCACAAAATACATGAGACAAACACAGGCAAAACTAAAGGAAGCAGTTGATGTTTCACAATAATTTTGGGAGACTTCAACACATCACTCTCTCCTATAAACAGATCAACCAGACAGAAGATCAATAAGGAAATTGAAAACCTAAATAATCTGATAAGTGAGTTTGATTTAATAGACATATATAGAACAGTACATCCCAAATCACCAGGATACATACTCTTCTCTAGTGCTCATGGAACTTTCTCCAGAATAGATCATATGCTGGGACATAAAACAAACCTCAATAAATTTAAAAAGATTGAAATTATTCAAAGCACATTCTCTGACCACAACGGAATACAATTAGAAGTCAATAACCATCAGAGAGTTAGAAAATTCACAAATACCTGGAGGTTAAAAAACAGACTCCTAAACAATCAGTGAGTTAAAGAAGAAATAGCAGGAGAAATCACTACATATATGGAGACAAAGAAAAATGAAAACACAACATACCAAAACCTATGGGATGCAGCAAAAGCAGTACTGAGGGGGAAATTTGTAGCACTAAACACATATATTAAAAAGGAAGAAGGAGCCAAAATCAAAGAACTAATGGATCAACTGAAGTAGCTAGAAAATGAACAGCAAACCAATCCTAAACCAAGGAGAAGAAAAGAAATAACAAGGATTAAAGCAGAAATAAATGACATAGAGAACAACAACAACAAAAAAAAAAAAACAATAGAGAGGATAAATAACACCAAAAGTTGGTTCTTGGAGAAGATCAACAAGTTTGAAAATCCCCTAACTAGACTGACAAATCAAAAAGAGAGAAGACCCATATAAACAAAATAATGAATGAGAAAGGTGACATTACTGCAGATACCAAAGAAACTGAAAAAACTATAAGAGGATACTATGAACAACTTTATGCCAACAAACTAGATAATGTCAAGGAAATGGACAATTTTGTGGAAACATATGAACAACCTAGACTGACCAGAAAAGAAACAGAAGACATCAGCCAACCAATCACAAGCAAAGAGATCCAATCAGTCATCAAAAAGCTTCCCACAAATAAATGCCCAGGGCCAGATGGCTTCACGGGAATTCTACCAAACTTTCCAAAAAGAACTGACACCAATCTTACTTCAACTCTTTCAAAACATCAAAGAAAATGGAACACTACCTAACTCATTTTATGAAGCTAACATCAATCTAATACCAAAATCAGGCAAAGATGCTACAAAAAAGGAAAATTACACGCCTATCTCCCTAATGATTATGGACGCAAAAATTCTCAACAAAATACTTGCAAATCGAATCCAAAGACACATTAAAAAAATCATGCACCATGACCAAGCGGGGTTCATTCCAGGCATACAAGTATGGTTCAACATAAGAAAATCAATGTATGACAACACATTAACAAATCAAAAGAGAAACAAGTGATCATATCAATAGATGCTGAAAAAGCATTTGACAAAATACAACATCCTTTTTGATTAAAAACACTTCAAAAGGTAGGAACTGATGGAAACTTCCTCAATGTGATAAAGAGCATCTATGAAAAATCCACAGCCAGCATAGTATTCAATGCTGAGAGACTGGAAGCCTTCCCTCTAAGATCAGGAACAAAACAGGGATGCCCGCTGTCACCACTGTTATTCAACATTGTGCTGGAAGTGCAAGTCAGGGCAATCTGGCAAGGCAAAGAAATAAAAGGCATCCAAATTGGAAAGGAAGAAGTAAAACTGTCTTTGCAGATGATATGATCTTATATCTGGAAAACCCTGAGAAATCGACAATACAGCTACTAGAGCTAATAAACAAATTTAGCGAAGTGGTGGGATACAAGATTAATGCACATAAGTCAGTAATATTTCTATATGCTAGAAATGAACAAATTGACACTCAAGAAAAAGATACCATTTTCAATAGTAACTAAAAAAATCAAGTACCTAGGAATAAACTTAAACAAAGATGTAAAAGACCTATACAAAGAAAACTAAATAACTCTACTAAGAGAAATAGCAGGGGACCTTAAAAGATGGAAAAATATTCCATGTACATGGATAGGAAGGCTAAATGTCATTAAGATGTAAATTCTACCCAAACTCGTCTACAGATTCAATGCAATCACAATCAAAACTCCAACAACCTACTTTGCAGACTTGGAAAAGCTTGTCATCAAATTTACTTGGAAAGGAAAATGCCTGAATTGCTAAAGACACTCTAAAAAACAAAAATGAACTGGGAGGACTTACAGTCCCTGACTTTGAAGCTTATTATAAATCCACAGTTGTCAAAACAGCATGGTACTGGCACAAAGATAGACATACTGATCAATGGAATTGAATTGAGGATTCAGAGATAGACCCCCAGATCTATGGCTGACTGATCTTTGATAAGACCCCCAAAGCCACTGAACTAGGACATAGTCTTTTCAACAAATGGGGCTGGGAGAGTTGGATATCCATATCCAAAAGAATGAAAGAGGACCCCTACCTCACACCCTACACAAAAATTAACACAAAGTGGATCAAAGATCTCAATATAAAATATAGTACCATAAAATTCCTAGAAGATAATATAGGGAAACATCTTCAAGACCTTGTATTAGTTGGCCACTCCCTAGACTTTACACCCAAAGCACAAGCAACAAAAGAAAAAATAGATAAATGGGATCTCCTCAGGCTTAGAAGTTTGTGCACCTCAAAGGAATTTCTCAAAAAGGTGAAGAGGCAGCCAACTCAATGGGGAAAAAAATTTGGAAACCACGTATCTGACAAGACTGAGATCTTGCATATATAAAGAAATCCTACAACTCAATGACAAGAGTACAGACAGCCCAATTATAAAATGGGCAAAAGATACGAAAAGACAGTTCTCTGAAGAGGAAATACAAATGGCCAAGAAACACATGAAAAATGTTCAGCTTCACTAGCTATTAGAGAGATGCAAATTAAGACCACAATGAGACACCATCTGACACCAATTAGAGTGGCTGCCATTAAGCAAACAGGAAACTACAAATGCAGGAAAGGATGTGGAGAAACTGGAACTCTTATTCCTTGTTGGTGGGACTGTATAATGGTTCAGCCACTCTGGAAGTGCTTAGAAAACTAGATATAGAGTTACCCTTAGATCCAGCGATGGCACTTTTTGGTATATACCCGGAAGATCTGAAAGCAGTGACATGAACAGATATCTGAATGCCAATGTTCATAGCAGCATTATTCGCAATTGCCAAGAGATGGAAACAACCCAAATGTCCTTCAACAGATGAGTGGATAAATAAAATGTGGTATATACACACGATGGAAAACTACGCGACTGTAAGAAGGAATGATGTCGTGAAACATATGACAACATGGATGAACCTTGAAGACATAATGCTGAGCAAAATAAGCCAGGCAGAAAAAGAGAAATATTATATGCTACCACTAATGTGTACATTGAAAAATGTAAAATGGTTTATAATGTAGAATTTAGGGGAACTAGTGATGAGAGAGCAATTAAGGAGTGGGCAATGATAACCCAATAAGAACACATAAGCTATCGAGGGTAAATTTAACATTCTGAGAATGTCCAGGAATGTTTATGGTCTGTTAATTTCTGATGGGTATAGTAGGAACAAGTTCACTGAAATGTTGCTATGTTAGGTTATTTCCTTGGGATAGAGTAGGAACATGCTGCAAGTAAAGTAGTTATCTTAGGTTAGTTGTCTTTTTCTTACTCCCTTGTTATGGTTTGAAATGTTTTTTTGTTGAATGTTTTTTTTAATTTTTTTGATGTGGTTGATTTAAAAAAAAAAGTTAATTAAAAAAAATGAAAAAAATATGCAAAGCCCGCTTGAGGAGCTGGTGGAGAAAGCAGGGGTATTGGGGTTCCCCACCTCGATGGTTGCCGATGTGCTCACAGACATAGGGGTCTGGTGGTTTGATGGGTTGAACCCTCTACCACAGGAATTGCCCTTGGGAAGACTGTTGCTGCAAAGGAGAGGCTAGGCCTCCCTACAATTTAGCCTAAGAGCCTCCTCCCGAATGCCTCTTTGTTGCTTAGATGTGGCCCTCTCTCTCTAGCTAAGCCAACTTGGCAGGTGCAATCACTGCCCTTCCCCCTACATGGGATCAGGCACCCAGGGGAGTGAATCTCCTTGGCAATGTGGAATACGACTCCCAGGGAAGAATCTAGACCCAGCATCATGGGATGGAAAACGTCTTCTTGACCAAAAGGGGGATGTGAAAGGAAATGAAATAAGCTTCAGTGGCAGAGAGATTCCAAAAGGAGCCGAGAGGTCACTCTGGTGGGCACTCTTATGCACAATATAGACAACTCTTTTTAGGTTCTAGTGAATTGGAGTAGCTAGCAGTAAATACCTGAAACTATCAAACTACAACCCAGAACCCCTGAATCTTGAAGACAATTGTATAAAAATGTAGCGTATGATGGGTGACAATGTGATTGGGAAAGCCATATGGACCACACTCCCCTTTGTCTAGTTTATGGATGGATGAGTAGAAAAATGGGGGAAGGAAAACAAACAAAGGCACCCAGTGTTCTTTTTTACTTTAATTGCTCTTTTTCACTTTAATTTTTATGTGGTTATTTGTGTGTGTGTGTGGTAATGAAGGTGTCAGGGATTGATTTGGGTGATTAATGGACAACTATGTAATGTTACTGTGGACAATTGAATGTACATTTTGTTTTGTATGACTACATGGTGTGTGAATATATCTCAATAAAATGAACTAAAAAAAAGACAGGCTCCACAGAGGCTTACAGGTCCTCCATGGCACTGAGGCCATGACAGGACTCTGCCCAGTAACCATGGATCCACAAGCTGACAATAAACCCCTGAGAACTCCCCGACATTCTGCCTGGAACCCAAGAGAAATGGACAGCCTGAATTGCTCATCAGTGAGGTGGTCAATGTGGGGAAGTTTCTGAAAATGAAAGGTATTTCTCTCCATAAAAAAAAAAAAAAATAAATTGGGATGATGAATCCACAAGTATATACTGATACTGTGAACTACTGATTGTATACTTTAGATGATTGTATGGTATGTTCATATATCTCAATAAAATTGAATTAAAAAAGAGATAGTAACATTTGTTCAATTTTATTCTTGGGCTGGCACTGCATGATAGAAAGTTAAGATAAAAGGAAATCAAAATACATGTTAGATACAAATGATCAACACTGATTATAATACAACAATGTTGATTGAAAGACTAGAATAATATATAGTCAATCAATTACCTGGATACTCTGTTTCAATATAGAAGAGGAAGATGAACAAGAATAATGGACTGAGCTCTATAATGACCCCTTATTATGAGCAAGGGAATAAAGAGGTTAAACTATTGCAAATAGAACAGTTCCAGCTGATAATTAGTTTAAACACTCTCAAAGGAGTGATTATGTCATGTAGACATGAATTTCATTTGAGTTAAGAACTCAGCACTTTGAGAGTCTGTGGTATCAGAAGGGAAATATCTGGCTATGGTGATCTTCAAAACTGGGACTGTGAGGAATCCCTGCTCTAATGTTTCTTTCCTAAGTAATTAATTTCTATTATCTAATCATTGTAATTAGATTATTTCTTAATTTTCTTCTGAACAATGTGTAGTCATCCTATCCACTTCACAGGAGAGTTATGAGAATATTAAAATATAAAATGAATGTGATAAGTCATATAACTGATAAAGCTCAGAATCAATATAGGATATTATTACTGTCTTCTCATTGTTGCTGATGTTCTTGTGGTCATTGTTGTTATTCAGAGGGCAGGTAGGGAGAGTAGTATTATCTGTAGTTGATAACCAGATACTGTGAAATATTGATGATCTCTTGATTGATTGACACATAGATTCATCACTACCTGAAGGGCTCTGTGCTTTCCTTTTACACATGCATGAATAAAAATACAGGTGAAATGTCAGGAAAAATATTCATTAGGGAACTATTTTAACATTAGAATCCTTTTTAAATGGTAACAACTTGAGATATTTTTGATGGCTCATTTTTCTGTGTTTTGAGAAAAATAATGGCAGCTATCATGTTGAGTGCATGGTAACTGTGGAAAGGCTAAGATGCCTTTTGGAGACCATGACTGAACATTAGGCAGCCTCTGGGAACCCCATATACACACACACATGCCTGCACACAAACATGCATTTTCTTAATAGACTTCTTAATACTATCTCATTCCCCAGACATGAGATTCTAGGCAGTGTCTTTATGGCCCTGGAGAGGACTCTGAACAGTCCAGGAGTAACCTGATTCATTTACCTTTAGGACTCTCCATGGTCTGGTTAAGAGAGGTTTGTTGGGGCTTGCTGAGGAAATAAAAGTACTCGTAGGGCTAGTGGCAATGGTTTTGCCAGGCTGGCCTCAGGCTGCTCAAGAATCCTCTTCTGGCTAGGGCTCCTCTCAGCAACCAGGTAAGTTTTAGAGCAAAATCAGCAGGTAAAGTTGGCCCATCAACAGATTATTTTTAAATATCATTATTGAAGTTTCTAATTGGCACCTAACCACTCCTTTCTGTGTCCCTTTATCTCTCATCCCCAAATGCAAGCACCCCATGATCTTATGTTCTTTTTCTGCCTTTTCACTTGTACCTGCTTTAAGAGACAGATGTAAGAACAGCCTCTTTAATGTCACAGTGAATAGGTGACCCTCTATCTGCTACTCTAGCAAATATATTGCCTTGGAAGGTAGGGAGCTCCAGTCAAGGAACTAATGCAAGCAGAGGATAGATGTCACTGATCGAACATTGCATGTGTGTTTCCATATTATTTAGACATTGGACCATTAAGAATTCATTTCATCTAGCTCCTACTACAATGATTGGAGGTAGGGCATTTTCTCTTTCAGTAGGGAATTTGCATGTCTACAAATCAGGTGAGAGGTGGTAAAAGTTATCTCCGGACCAGGATGGTTTTCCTTCTGGTTTCCCTCAGCCTACCTGCCCATCAAACATCCCTAAAGGTAGAAGGGTAAATTCCTCTTACAGAAAATCCCAATCATATTCTATTATGCACAGATGTCCTAGAATGCCTGGATGTGTCTCTACTCTTATGGCAAATGGAAGCTTGTTTTTGTTTTCTGCTGCTATTCACATCATAGAGAAAATTTGGAATTTTATTTTATTTTCTGTCTGTTCCTTTAATCTAGAATCTATAATGACACCATGTAGGTTGTAGGAACTGATGGGGCAGATACAGGTCACTTACACCATAGTGCAGGCACATTTACAATCTGTCTTTTCTTAAATGCAGATGCTAATATCTGGTCTACAAACATTTAGAATTTTGTAATAAATAAAATTATATATATAAAAAATTTTTAGAAAGTTGTAGAAATTTATACACATATACATGGATTTGACTCAGAAGAAAATGTGAGTATATATGCTATTATGTTTTCAAAGGCAGATAGAGCTTTCAAAGGCAGAGCTTGAATCTAAGAGCCTAATCTTCAGGGGTTACAGTTGAACTCCACCAGTGTTCTAAATCCTGGATACTATTGATAAAGCACAATCTGATGACCCCTCTTAGGGAGTTAGGGTCTTGGCCAAGATATGAAATTTTGACCTTAGGTCTTCCCTAAATGAGCCTGTAAGCTCCCACTGTACTTACCTGTACTTTTTGAACAGGGCTCTGCAGTTGTATTTTTCTCTCTCTCCTCTATTTGCTGCTAACCAGCTATTTGTATCCCTGCCTAGATATAAGATCCATTGACTTCATTTGATTTCTGGCATACGGATTGCAATAGTTAGGAGTGGCATCCTTGTGGCTAATCAACTAGTTCACAATTATATTGACTCTCTCTTAGTTATGCTATCAGTGTCTGAATCAGTAGTTGATTTGAAAGAGGAAGAAAGCACAGAAGATGCAGAAGAAATTTTACTTAATTGGCACTGAAATAGGTGCTTTAATTTGAACATGATTTATTTTTACTTAAGTGAGTCATTTTTTTTCCACAGGGGACATAAAAAACATCTTCAACAGGACATATCTTGGAGCAGTATTTCCTGTGATCAGACTTTGCTTATACTCTCCCCGACCCCATGTGAAAATAAAATATAACTCCACTTCCGGAAGTCAGATTCTAAACATATTCTTAATCCTTCACTGTATTTTAGGAAGCCACCCACTAGATCCCAGAACTACATACCCATGCCTATATCACATTGGCTTCATGGAAGATTATAACCACTTCCCACTTCCAACACCTTTACTTTGTCTTATAACTGGAATTTCCAGGGCTTGAGAAAAGTATTACTGAATGGCATTCCCCCTGGTGCTATAATATGGCCATTTCCCTCTGGCAATGCATCATCATCTCTACCATCAAGTGTGAGTCTTCCCCGCACATCCCCATGTACTACTTTCTGGGTATGCTAGCATTGGCAGATGTGGGACTTGCCCTCTGTACCTTGCTCTCTCTGCTAGGTGTATTTTGTTTTAACTACAATTACATCAGCTTTGATGCCTGCCTAGTTCAGATGTATTTCATTCACACCTTCTCAGCCATTGAGTCTGCCAAGCTGGTGGCCATGGCCTTTGATTGTGTTGTAGCAATCTGGAAGCCCCTCAGGTATAGCACCAGTCCCTAACCCATGGTGTGGTCTGCAGCCCTGGGGCAGTCATCTTGACAAGGGCTATCTGTGTAGTCTTCCCTTTGCCTTTCCTCATCAAGCAGCTCCCCTTCTACCACTCCAACATCCTCTCCCACTCCTGCCTCCACCAAGATGTCATGCGCCTTGCCTGTGCCAGCACCCATGTCAACTGCCTCTACGGCCTCATTGCAGTCATCTTCTCTAAGGGTTCTGACTCCCTCTCCATCCTCTCCTATGTGTTCATACTCCAAACAGTAATGGCCATCACCTCAGGGGAGGGACAGCTGAAGGCACTCAACACTTGTGTTTCACACATCTGTGCTGTCCTCATCTTCTGTGTGCCCCTCCTGGGGGTGTCTATGATTCATCGCTTTGGAGAGCACCTTTCACCACTGACTTACACTCTCATGGCGTATGCCTATCTTCTTGTGCCCCCTGTGCTGAACCCCATAGTCTACGCAGTCAAGACCAAGGAGATATGAAGGAAGATCATCCAGATATTTATGCAAACCAAGATCACTGCAAAGGCTTAGACCAGCCATTTTGGGAGTGGAAGAATCTGTTCTGTAAAAGCTTACTTGTGACTGTCTGAAACAAAGTTTTGTTTTTCCATATTTTCTGTGTGATTTGAATTGGGAAAAGAGAGAACCCACAGAATGAAAGAGTGTCATCTGTAAGAACTGCTCAATACACTGTCCCATAGTCCTGTATTTCTGACTTAGTAATATCCCTGCCTCCAGCTATTACAAACCAATTCCTTTTTAAAATAACTCCTTGGAATAGAAATAGGCCATGAGGTCTGTATCTTTTAAAGTAAAGCTTGTTAAATTACTTTAATTCAATATCCTCTAGTTCAAGAGTTAGGAGTGGCCTCCAATAGCTTAGTAGAGAGAAAAGAACAGTCCTCATTAAATAGTACATCATTAGGGGACAATATATTGTTAAAATAAAATACGAATCAGAAAAATAACCAAATATTAGGATTAAGAATATCAGGGTATACAAATAAATAGAGATCCACTCTGTTGTATAACTTGAGATCAAAATATTGGATTAGTTTTAGTTAGTTAGGTTTAGCTCTTCATGTGAGAACTGTTTGGCACTAGAAATTCTCTTAACCTTCTTGGCCACATTTATTTTAAATACAAATAAAGTAAAATAATAAAATTTATTTTTAAAATAGAAATTATTATTCTAGCAAACTCTGTTCAAGTATATAGTTACACCCTTTGTCTAATTTCTCTATTATCCTTCTTTCCTTCTCTTACATAAATGAATTGGCTAACTGCCATATACTAGACTAAATTACTTATCTGTCAGATATGTAAATAAACTATGCTGGAAAAAGCTATTTCATGGTAGGAATACCTTCCACTATCATAGCCCAACTCATCAAAAAATTAACTTATCTATCAAAAACAGAATGTTGTAAAAATTATGGTATGTCACAATGTAGAAGAGAATGTAGTTGCTAAAAGTGCTAAGTCCACACTATGGGCAGGGAGAGATGATCAGTATGATTTGAGGCAAGAAAAATTTCCACAGATGAATATAACTTAGCCTCACTGTTTACAAAATAAACCAGAAACCATATAAACCTCACACATGGCTGCACATGCCTGATTCTATGAGTGTGTGTTTCCATAACTGGGTGTAAGTATGGAAAGTGATATGTAACAAATGGCAATAATTGGGTAAATACAAAATAAGTTGAAAGAATTTATGTGGAGTTTTTATTATACTTAAAGATTTGTATTATGATACAAATTCTTCAGAGGGTAAATTTTATATATTAGAAATGAACAGATGAGTCCTTGGAGAAAAACATTTGTAATCAGTGTAAACATTTCAAGGAGAGTCACAGAAGGAGATTTTATTTTGTTTTACTTTGTTTTTCTTGGTCAAAGGAAAGAGATTAGAACCCCCCACAAAAATTAACAAAATTCACAATTTTGCTCAGGAAAGGCTCAAGGATTGAGTTTCTGACTGGATATGTGTTGATATGTTTTTGAATGTTGTATGAATGGAGAATATTTGTACCTTTAAAGAAAGAAAGAAAAGGTAATTTCTTAGGGGGAAAGCAAAGTTAAATCCAATTTTGTGGTAACTGGGGTAAACAAACCTTCCAGACAGAGATTATGCAAAGGCAGCTAACTATGAGGAATTATATACTGAGGGGGAGATAGCCACATGGGTTATATTTTATAGCCATTAGCATTGATGACTTCTTGGATGAAAAGATTCACTGAACCAACAGTGACAAGAAGAAAATATTGAGAAATAAATTCACATCATATGTGAGAGGAGGAAGTGAAGGCAGGGGAGGAAAAAGAGGGTAGAAGTAGGAGATGTGGCAAAGTGCCATGAAATTAGTGGAAAGTTTAGGCCACTATGAATATATGCAATTTACCTAAGAGAAATCAACTGAAGGAATATAAGGGAAAAGTATTTGATCTGCTAATTAAAAAGAGAACTGAGCCAAGGAAAACAGGGATTTTGCAGGGAAGATGTTGAGTATATGGTAGAATTTCAGGGGAGAGAATTTAGATTTTTGATCTCACTACCTCCTAGCCCCATCAGAGACTAGGGCATTCAAAGGGCCCCCTCAGCCAATTACCTCTGTTATCACAGTACTGAACATTGTAAATAGAGTCCACAGTGGATTTTTAACCTTCGTTCCCACCTTTTCTTATCATGTATCTGTAAAAAAATGACACACCTTGGTATATTTATATTTTATTCATTCAAAGATTGTACACATGTATTACTGTCTTAAGATATTATGTATATTGTAATACCTAAAGAAAAATAAATATTTTTGAAGGATGAGATGAGGCAAATAAAAGTAAAAGGTCTATTATTTTCTTCTTGTGGACCAATTGATTTTAATGTGTCTTGTCTGGCATTTCTGTTCTCCAACTAGATAGCATCAGACCTGAGGCCTTGGCTGATATACAACTGTAGCTTACAATCTCTAAACATGCACACTTGCCTTATGCCCAGCAAAAAAAAAAAAAGGGGGGGGGGATTTCTAATGAAAATGTAAATTCTGTATCAAGGCTTGCAATTTTAGTCTTAATTTCTCTCTCTGTCTAGTTTCACCTTGGCAGGCTGAACCTCTCACTTCAAGTTTCAACTACATTCTCAAACCTCTTCCCTGTACTGAAGAATCTTCACTTGTCCTCAAAGTCCAGCAGAAATTTTACTGGGTAAAGTTTTACTGGATCCTCCAGTACAGAGCAAACCTGATTTCACTCATTCTAGGTGATAAACAGCAAAGGCTGAGCACCTGTTATTCTAAAAATTTGTGGCATAAAACTGGAACTATTACAAATTTATAAAGAGGTGATATCACATAAAACAAAAGTAACCAGAGATGTGTGTACTTTAATTTCATCATATGAGCCTTTTCACCCTAAAAACACCTAAACATAAAAAGATGACTATTTGCTCCTGTAAGAGTTTTCTTTGCTCTGTTTTTAAGAAAAACAAAAAAATTCTCAGAGATCCAGCCCTTTAGCAGTGCCACAGTTCTTCAATCCTACTTGTTGTAATTACTATTTAATAAAGAAATATATTACTTAACATTCTATAATTAAACACTTGTAAGTATTATCTGGACCCACAGGTGATAATTTATGTCATCAATGATGCTCATATCCAGTTTCAAAGAAAAACAATGATAATTAAATTGGAATTTGTGACACCAAAAATCAAACTGCATACATTCCAAATTAAAGACTGTCTACAGAATAAGAATGACCTGTGTTGTATCTTTACTCACAAAACTTACCCCACACTTGCCTTTACCAGATAATTTGACTGGGCTGTAACTGCTGAAAATGGAAATATTAAATCTCCCACATCCTACTTATCCTGCATCTTACATGTGACTCTACTCCCCTAGGCCCTGTTCTTTCTTCCATGGAACACTTGGATGATCCGTCTTCATATCTGTGTGGTCTTTACACTATAGACAATGGGGTTTAGTACAGGGGGAAGCAGCAGGTAGATGTTGGCCATGAGTGTATGCACTACTGGTGATAGATGCTTCCCAAATCTGTGAATCATGGTAACACCAATGAGAGGATCATAGAAAAGGAGCACAGCACAGATGTGAGAGAGGCAGGTGTTGAGGGCTTTGAGCCTTTCAGCTCTGGAGGCAATGCCCAGCACAGTCTTCAGGATGAGCACATAAGAAAAGAGAATGATAAGGGCATCCAGCCCCAAAGTGAAGATGACGATAATGAGGCCATAGAGGCTATTGACACGGGTACTGGCACAGGCTAGCCGCATTGCATCTTGGTGGAGGCAGTATGAATGAGACAGGACATTGGACCGACAGAAGGGTAACTGCTTTATAAGGAAGGGCACAGGGAAGACCACACAGACTGCCCGGCTGAGGACAGCTATTCCGATTTTGCTGATGACGCCATGAGTGAGAAGGGAAGCATAGCGTAGTGGGTCTCGAATGGCCACGCATCTGTCAAAGGCCATGGACACTAGCACTCCTGATTCTACCACTCCAAATCCATGGATGAAGAACATTTGTGTGATGCATGCATCAAAAGCAATCCGAGGGACATTGAACCAAAAGATGCTGAGCATGGAAGGCAAGGTGGACATGGAGAGACTAACATCAGTTAGGGCCAAGATACAGAGGAAGTAGTACATGGGCTCATGGAGTCTTGGATCCTCCTTGATGACAGCCAAGATGGTGCCATTTCCCAGTAGAGTTAGTGTGTAAAGAAGTCCCAGGGGAAAGGCCATCCATGGGTTCTTGTCTGGCATCCCTGGGATACCCATCAGAATGAAAGTGTGGTGGTTGGTACATGATGCATTAGAGCTCATCACAGCATTCTCCATACTGGGTGAGGCAGGACTCTCTCACTTAGCTCCCAGCTCCTAAATTGAAAATATATTCTCACACCAGGCAGACAAAGGCAAATGGCTCTGTGAATGCATAAGGAGAACTGAAGAGGGGAAAATGTGTTAAAAACAAGGTCTAAGTGGTTTTTCTATCAGTTTGGCTTTTTTTTCCTCCAGGAAATCACCTGAGATAAGTTCCCTTCCTGATGATTTATAATTAGTTTCATTCATCTGAAAAAAGGAAAGAAGACTCAACATCCAGTGTGCAGGCAGTGTTACAGCAGCTCTCAAGTTTTGACAAAAAAGGAGCTGCAATACCCAGGGACTTAATGGTACAGGATATTTTGTTAAAAAATTGAAAACTACTGAACTCACAATACCATCACAGTGCACACAACTACACTACACAATTCCACTGAAGTCACAAATCCATATCCACACAAATTCCATGTGTGTGTGCATGCATATGTGGATGTGTGTATTCTCCCGCATGCCTAGAGACATCTATTCCAATGTATTTGTCATGATCTACTTGTGCAAATAGACATATTAGAGGATATAATTGTTCAGATTCCTATATTGCATCATATTTATATATTTCAACAATTTATAAATTTGCAAAAATTCATTTTAAAGCAGCAAGGAGCAGAAAATAAGGTTATTAACCTGGAAACATTCACATGTAAGGTATGAGAAAGTACCCACTCACAGAACTTTTATTTGGGGGGCTCCATAACACACCAGAAACTGGGGAGCCATTCTAAAAACCTCTTCCTTAATCTAATCAACATTAAATCAATTCCCAAATTTGCCTCCAATATATCTGAAAAACATGTCCCCTTTCTACCATCACCTTAGTCAATAAACATCATAGCCCATTTGTTTGGCCTGCACTCCTGTGATAGCTTAACTTACATTCTTGCAGCCACTGGTGACCTCTTCCAAAACATGCTTGATTCTGCAGTCAGAGTAAACATACTGATTAATTAGTTTTTAAATAGAAGTCTGATTCATTTGTCCCAAGCTAAAACTCCCTTAAGGGCTTCTTTTGTAACTGAGCCCTAAATCCTTATCTTAACTCTGAAGGTCTTGCAAGATTTGGCCCCTACCTGCTGTGTAGCACCAATCACACCACTTTCTCTCTTTTGGTCTGTTGCATCTCACTAAGCTATTTCCTGATAATGGGTTTCCACATATATTCTTCCCAGTGCATTATGCTTTTTTCCACCCCTTGTAAAGTTTCTCTTTGCCTAACAAAGTCTACCTATCCTTCCCAAGTCAGCCTTCTCTAAATGTCCATAATAGTTTAAGACTCCCTGGAATGCTGTCTTCACATTCTGGCTTTTCTTTCTTATAAGGGAGCACAATTAATTAAACATTGCATAAGTATTTTCTTAATGTCTCTCTTTCCTACTAGAAGCTAAACTCCTTGAAGGAAAGGACCACCTTTCTTGTTCTTCACCTCACTGAGCATATGCTAGGCATATATTGCCTGAATGAATGGAACAATGAATGAATGGATAAGGATGATGGAATGCATTCTTCTTTCCAGAAATCTTGCAAATCCTCTAACTCCTCCCCGATCTCCACATGTGGGCTAAAAATCATGTGTCAAGAGAAAAACTCTTATTTTAAAAGGCCACAGGATGGGAAAGGGAATGTAAATAGGGGATCTTTGAGGGGTACTATCATGTCTTTGTTATCATGTTGTGAGAACATACAAAAAAAATCTCAAGGGTTCCTATAGGGGAAATCTGGGCCCACAAATAAGCCAAGAAAGGGTAAACAAACCAGGTGAGCTTCCCTACCTTTTCTGTGACCTGTTGCTCTGCTGTCACACGGGGGTTTGATGTTTGGGAAACATGACTACAAAGAAGTTATTTGCATGAGTCTGGTCTCTAAGACACAAAAGAGTCCTTAAAAGGTAGAACAACCCACTTAAAAAGGTTGTGTTGCATCTTGCAAACAGAATACAGGCATTTCTACAAATAAATCTTCATGCCAAGGTCTAAATAAAGCAAAGCACTTTATGGTGTCTGGCTATACCTCTGTCTGCACTTTGAGAAAGGGGCTTTAATATGCTTTACACATTAAGTGAGAATCCTTTATTTTGTTGGTTCTGTTGACCCCATACTCCAAACAATTCTGATGGCTTTCACTTGGAAAGAGTCAGTTTGCTCATCTCTACTAGTTTTCTTGTGAAAAATCTGATAGTCTCTGAATAATTCCCCAGGGTCAGCTGAAGCACAGTTCTTACTGTCTTTGGCTTTTTTTTTTTTTTTTTTTTTTAAATCTGACCATGCTTTACCTTCTCTTTCTGATCTCTCTCATTTCATCTGGATTTTCTATTCCATCATTAAATTTTTAGTTCCCTCCTTCCCTCCAGTTCAATTTTTATTCTTCAACCCCCTCTTTATTTCATACTTCTCCATGTTCTATATCCTCCCCTACAGTATATGCCTTCTTTTAATCCTAATAACAACACCTACATTTTACTCTTTCCTTATATCATGTCTTTGCTTTCCACCACCCAATGACACTCTATTAACTCTTCTCACCTGTTCTTCCAACTTCCTCAGTAACATCTCTGTGAAGATTCAATGGAATAATGTGCATAAATTATCCAACAAAAAGTAGCTATGTGGAGGACACTTCAACAATTTTAAGATTGATTTATTACCTGCTTCAACCTCTGTGCTCCAGTTCAGAATTAATTTGGCCTCTTTCCTTCCCTGAGTCTACTGTACAGAGTGCTTATGAAGACTTCTCAAACCTCTGGTGGTGTCAGGAGCCAACATGATCCTCCAAGGATTTTTCAACTCCTCTGAACAAATCTCTTCAGGGGTTTATAGAGTGTCACCTGAACTTTCCATCCTGGATTTCCCTAAGAGCCCCAAACTTTTTCTTCATCTATCAGATTGTCCTTTCTTCAGTAAGCACTCATCTCAAATTTTCCTTCATTCTGATTTTATTTGTATCCTCTCAACCAGCTTTGAAGAAGGAAAAATATTTGAGAACATAACATGAAAAAGTACTATATTCAATAACAACAAAACCATTAATATGCAGATCCAAGAAGCTCAAGAAACCAAAATTAGAATAAATAGACAATAGCACAAAGATACATCATATTCAAATTCCTGAAAGCTCCAGAATGAAAACAGGAAAAAAGAAATGATTCATCAAGTTTAGTTAAGGTCAAGGAATACATTATTTGTAAATAAAATCAATTGCCTTTCTGTGTATTAGCAATTGACAATACAAAGTAAAATTAAGAGAAAGGACATTGCCTTGTGACCGGAGGCAGGGATACAGGTTAAGAGCCCCATAGACCCCTGGCAGCCAGCACCAGTATGTCACAGACCTGGAAGAAAGCATAACCTTGCTGGCACTTGATTTTGGATCTCTCTCAGTCTTCAAACTTCAACAAAATATTTGCAAATATCACAAAATTTTGGTTCATTCCAGCCATGCAAGGGCAATTCAACATAATTCAACATAAGAAAATTAATCAATGTAATACAACACATTAATAAATCAAAAGGGAAAAATCAAGTGATCATGATAGATGTTGAGAAAGCATTTGACAAAATTCAACATCCCTTTTTGATAAAAACACTTCAAAAGGTAGGAATTGATGGAAATTTCCTCAATATGATAAAGGGCACATGTGAAAAATGCACAGCCAGCATAGGGCTCAACACTGAGAGACTGAAAGACTTCTCCCTAAGATTGAGAATGAGACAAGGATGCCCGCTGTCACCTCTATTATTCAACATTGTGCTAGAAGTGCTAGCCAGGGCAATCCTGCAAGATAAAGATATAAAAGTTCTCCACATTGGAAAGGAAGAAGTAAAACTGTCATTATTTGCAGATAATACAATATTATATTCGTAAAATCCTGAGAAATCGATGCCAACTCTACTTGAGCAAATAAACAAATTCAGCAGAGTGGCAGGATACAAGATTAAGTCAGTAATATTCCTATACACTAGTAATGACCTAAGTAAAGAGGCAAACAAACAAAATTTCCATTCACAATAGCAACTAAAATAATCAAGTACCTAGGAATAAACTTAACCAAGGATGTAAAAGACCTCTACACAGAAAATTACAAAACATTACTAAAAGAAATCAAAGGGGACCTAATTAGGTGGAAAGATATTTTGTGTTCATGGATAGGGAGGCTAAATGTCATTAAGATGTCAGTTCTACACAAACTGATACAGAGATTCAATGCAATTCCAATCAAAATTCCAACAACCTATTTGCAGACTTGGAAAAGTTATGTATCAAATTTATTTGGAAGGGAAAGGGCCTTTAATTGCCAAAAACATTCTAAAAAGAAGAACAAAGGGGGAGGACTTCTACTCCTGACTTTTAATGCCTGCCAGAAAGCCAGTGGTCAAAGCAGCATGGCATTGGTACAAAGATAGACATATAGATCAATGGAATTGAATTGAGAGTTCAGAGATAGATCCCCAGATCTATGATCATCCAGTTTTTGATAAGGCCCCAAATCCACTGAACTGGTACAGACAGCCTCTTCAACAAATGGGGCTGGGAGAACTGGATATCCATATCCTAAAGAATGAAAGAAGACCCCTACTTCACACCCCCTACAAAAATTAACTCAAAGTGGATCAAAAACCTCAATGTAAGAGGCAGCACCATAAAACTCTTGGAAGATAATATAGGGGAACATCTTTAAGACCTAGTAATAAGATGTAGCTTCTTATATCTTAAACCCAAAGCCCAAGTAATGAAAGAAAAAAAACAGATAAATGGGAACCCATCAAAATCAAAAGCTTCTCTGCCTCAAAAGACTGTCAAAAAGGTAAAGAGGCAGCCAGCTAAATGGGTGAAAAATATTTGGAAACCGTTTATCTGATAAGAGACTGAAATCCTGCATATACAAAAAAAATCCTACAACTCAATGACAATAGTACAAATAGCCCAATTATAAAATGGGCAAAAGATATGAAAGACTTTTCAAAAGAGGAAATACAGATGGCTAAAAAACACATGAAAATGTTCATCTTCACTAGCTATGAGGGAAACGTAAACCAAAACCACAATGAGATATCATCTCACACCAAGAAGGATGGCTGCTATTAAACAAAAAAGAAATAAATGCTGTAGAGGATGTGGAGAAATGGGAAATCTTATTCATTGTTGGTGGGAATGTCTAATGGAACAGCTGCTGTGGAAGGCAGTTTGGTGGTTCCTTAGAAAACTAGATATTGGATTACCCTAAGATCCAGCAATTCCACTTTCAGGACATACCCAGAAGTTCTGAAAGCAGAGACATGAACAGACATTTGCACAGTGATGCTCTTAGCAGCATTGTTTACAATTGCCAAGAGATGGATATACACAAGCATCCTTCAACAGACAAGTGGATAAACAAAACATGGCACATACATATGATGGAATACTATGCAGCAGTAAGAAGGAATGAGGTCTTGAAACTTATGGCGACATAGATGAACCTTGGAGATATAATGCTGAGTGAAATAAGTCAGACACAAAAGGATATTGTATGTACCACTGCTATGAACTTCCTGAACAATGTAAAATCAGTGTCTTGTAATGTAGAATATAGAGGACATAGAGATAGATGGAAGCTAGTGAAGGGGGAATGATAACCCAATATGTTCAGATATGTTAATGAGGGCAAATTTAAAGGTATGGGAATGGATAGGGTTAACAACTGTTCATTAATGGGATTATAAATATCAGCACTGCATTGAAGATGAACATGATTGAAAGGGGTTGTTTAAAGGCATCTATCCCACAGATTAGCACTACAAATATAGATAAGTGGTTGCATGACATACTTCTAAGGTATGACATTGTAACAAAGAGTTAATAGAGTGGTGTATGTGAAAAACTACCTATTGCATACTAGGGACTATAATAAATAGGAATCCCTTACTAGTACCACACAAATCTAGGGATAAATAATTAAGGGCTGATACAAATTTTGGAGTGGTTTGGGTCATGAGAATTGTTTACAATGGTGAGTAATGTGGATTGTACAAATAAGTGATGATATTGTGAGATACTGATTATTTACTGTGGACAGAACTTATGCTATGTGAAATTAGGAACCCCTACTTAGTAAGTAAAGCCTTCTATCTTGAGGCTTGCGCTAGTGAAACTTATGACTGTGAAGGGGAGGCTAAGCCTATCTAAAATGAAGCCTAAGAGTCACCTCCAGAAAACCTCTTTTGTTGCTCAGATGTGGCCTCTCTCTCTAAGCCCAACTTTGCAAATAAATTCATCACCCTGCCCTCAGTGTGGGACAGGACTCCCAGGTGAGTGAGTTTCCCTGTTGATGTGGGACGTGGATCCCAGGAATGAGACTGACCCTTACATTGAGGGATTGTGAATGCCTTTTTGACCAAAAGGGGTGTCCTAGTTTGCTAATGCTGCAGAATGCAAAACACCAGAGATGGACTGGCTTTTATAAAAAGGGGGTTTATTTGGCTATACAGTTATAGTCTTAAGGCCATAAAGTGTCCAAGGTAACACATCAGTAATCAGGTACCTTCACTGGAGGATGGCAAATGGCATCCGGAAAACCTCTGTTAGCCGGGAAGGCACGTGGCTGGCGTCTGCTCCAAAGTTCTGGTTTCAAAATGGCTTTCTCCCAGGACATTCCTCTCTAGCAAGCTTGCTCTTCTTCAAAACATCACTCACAGCTGCACTCCGTTCAGTCTTTTTGAGTCAGCATGTTTTATATGGCTCCACTGATCAAGGCCCACCCTGAATGGGTGGGGTCACACCTCCATGGGAGTATCCCACCAAAGTCACCACCCACAGCTGGGTGGGGCACATTCCAAGCAAATCTAACCAGCACCAAAACATCTGTCCCACAAGACCACAAAGATAATGGCATTTGGGGGGACACAATACATTCAAACTGGCACAAGGGGGAACAAAAAGGCAACAAAATAAGGCTTCAGTGGCTAAGAGATTTCAAATAGAGTTGCAAGGCTGTTCTGGAGGTTACTCCTCTGCAAGCTTCAGCTAGATATGCCAAATGGCCACAGTATGACAAGCCTAAATCAACAGTAGTCCCCAAAACCCTAAAGAATACCCGGATCACTATCTGATACTCTCTAAAAGTTTCACTCAGTGTCATTTTCAGAAACTTAAATCCCCCAGAGTGTTCCTATGCCAGATAAGTCCCCAAACCCAGAGGCAACAGCCTCTTGAAGAACATTAACCACATGCATCCCCCTTTCCCATAATATCAACCCCCCTTTTCAACATAAACAAGTTAGGGGCATCACTGCCTAGACATCCCTGAAGATTGGGAAAATAATTAAACTAGAGGAAGGGGTAGAACAGACCAACTAGAATTCAACAAAGGACTATGAATACTGAATCTTTATATAATTTTTTTTCTTTTAGTTGCTAGGGTATTAGAATAGCTAGAAGGAAAGAACTGAAAAGGTAGAACTGTACCCACATTCTTTGAAATTTGCCCTATAGATACTTGTTAAATTGTAACTTGAAAGTTATCATCTTTCTGTATATATGTTATATTTCCCAATAAGGAAAAAAATGAAACTATTGTACTGTAACCCGTAACATTCTTTGAAATTTCGTATATTACTACACCTTTCTGCATATATGTTATATTTCACAATAAGGAAATACTGAAATTGTGGAACTGTAATCCATAACATTCTTTGAAATTTGCTAATACTTGTTAAATTTCACTATGAAAGTTATCACTTTTATGTATATGTTATAATCCACAATTAAAAAATGAAAAAAGCAAAAAATTAAGAAACAACTCAATTCACCATAGCAGCAAAAAATAAAACAGGAAAAAAATTTAACAAAGAAGTGCAAGACCTCTGTACTCAATTTTATAACACATTGCTTATGGAAATTGAAGACCTAAATAAATTGAGACTATACCCAGGTTCATAAATTAAAGGTTCAATATTAAGTTGATGATTTCCCCCAACTGATGTATAGGTTCCATGCAGCCCCTATCAAAATTCCAGACACAAACTGACAAACTGCTTCTACAATTTATTAAGGAATGCAAAGGAACTAGAATAACTGACAAATTTTGAAAAAAATTGGACAAAGTTGGAAGACATAAACTCTTATTACAAAATTTCTATGAAAGTAGTGAGGACAGACACTATGGCTAGGGTGGCGAGAGTCTTGGTCAAAGTGAGCTGGAAGGTCCTGCAGCAAAGAGCCCAGACCAAGTGCTCAGGTTTGGCTGATCATGGGTGGTGCCCATCCTCCACTACTTATGGCAGGAAGCAGCTAGGAGTGCTGGAGTGAAGCTGTGCCATGCCCTGCATGTTTCCCCTCAGAAAACAGGCAATGGCACCATCCTTACTTCTACTATCTTCCTTCCCACCTTTAGAAATTTAGCCTGGAAAGCCTATGGTTAGAGTCAACAATTGGAAATGGTCAGCCCACCTGATACAGGTGTCTACTCTCCACCCACTTTCTTAAGGTCTGATTCAGTTTATGAATCTCTTAAAAGCACTGATATTCCAAGACCTGATAGTAAAGCTCTGTGGGATGAATTGGATCATTATTTCAGAATTGTCAAGTCAACAATGGTGTTGTATCCAAGTCCAATGACATGCTCTTTCCCACTAAACCATGTGGTGATGATCGGAAAGCCAAGATCCAGGACAGCCTGTACTGTGCTGCTGGGGCATGGGCTTTGGCTCTTGCTTCCAGCCACACTGATGACAACAAGGGAAGGACCCATGAGCTGGAGCACTCGGCTATAAAATGTATGAGAGAACTCTTGACTGCTATATGCGTCAGGCCAATAAGGTCCAGCAGTTTAAGCAGGACCCATACCCAACAACATGTCTTTACTCTATATTCAATGTGCATACAGGAGATGAACTCCTCTCCTATGAGGAATATGGTCATCTTCAGATAATTACAGTGTCTCTCTATCTACTTTATCTTGTAGAAATGATTTCCTCAGGACTCCAGATTTTGTACAACACTGATGAGGTCTCCTTCACTCAAAACCTTATATTTTGTGGAGAAAGAGTTTACCAGGTGCCTGATTTTGATGTCTGGGAATGAGGAAGCAAATAATAATGGTAGCACAAAACTACATTCAAGATCATCATTGCTTTCTTTCATCAGCATTGAAATGTTATCAGCAAAGAAGACCTGTACATTGCTTTGGATTCATGATTTGGAATGGATGGAGGTGGTCCAAGGGTACATCAATGGGTGAAGAGAAGGGCAAACTGTGCTGTACACACACAACAGAATATTGTGCAGCTGCAAGAAGGAATGAAGTTGTGAGGCATGCAACTAGGGGAATTAAGTTTGAGGACATTATATTGAGTGAAATAAGCCAGAAACAAATGGACAAATATTGTAAGACCTCACCAATATAATCTAACTATAATGAGCAAAGTTGAGAATTGAATTCGAGAGCATAGGTTTTCAGCGGATAGAATGTGGGCATAGATGGACATTGACGATGCAGGGGTACAGAATATTCAATAAGGCTTAGTGTAAAGGTTCCTAGATTGTAAGCTCTTACAGCAGACACATCTATTCCTGAGTTTTAATGTTCAGAGACATTTAATTGATACAAAATTTATATTCTCTGTAGCACACTATCTAAATTAACCTGTATGGTCAGCTTATTTAAACAATATAATTACATGGAAACTAGAATAGGGAATAAGATCTTGTTATTCTGTACAGGTTAATGTAATACCCTGATACATCCCAGAGTATTTGGGGCAGAAAATAAAAAAAGTACTTGACAGACTGAGGAAAGGTATGGAAATATTGAACTTCCCCACCTAGGGAATTCCTGACATTCTCACAAGCACAAGTTTGGGGCTTGTCCTTATGAAACATATTCCTGCAAAGGAGAGGCTAAGCCTACTTATAATTTTGCCCAATAGTCTCCCCTAGAGCACCTCTTTGTTGTTTAGATGTGGTCTTTCTCTAAGCCCACTCAGCAGGTAAACTCACTACCCTCCCCACTATGTGGGACATGACTCCAATGGGTGTAAATCTCCCTGGAAACATGGGACATGACTCCCAGAGATGAGCTTGGCCCTGATGTCATGGGATTGAGAATGCCTTCTTGACCAAAAGGGGGAAGAGAAATGAAACAAAACAGTGTTTCAATGACTAAGATTTCAAATAAATTTGAGAGATCATTCTGGAGTTTATTCATATGCATTATATAAATATTCCTTTTTAGTTTCTATTGTATTATAATAGCTAGAAGGAAATACCTGAATCTGTTGAACTGTAATACAGTAGACTTAATTCTTGAAGATGATTGTATAATTATATAGCTTTTATTGTGTGTGAGTGTGATTGTGAAAACTTTGTGACTGACAGTCCCTTTATCCAGTGTAGGAGCAGATGAAGAAAAAAATAAAGGAAAAAAATAGCTAAATAATATGGCAGGGATAAGTGGTATGGGATGTTTTGGGTGTTCTTTTTATTTTTTTCTATATTTTTGGAGTAATGTTATGTTCTAAAATTGTGGCAAATGCACAACTATATGATGATATAGTATACGATGCATAAATATATCTCAATAAAATTGCATTTAAAAATAAAGAAAAATAGTAGTTATGGCATAAAACTATACATATAGTTCAATGCAGAAGTAAACCATCAGATTTACAGTCAACAAAGGCCCCAAGTCAACCTGATGGGGGAAAGAAGAGTCTTCCACAAATGGTGCTACCAATATTGCAATAAAAAAGTTACCTTAGCCTGTAACTCTCACAATACACAAAATTAGCTCAAAATTTATCATAGGCCTAAAATGTAAAACCTAAAACTATATAGCCTTTAAAGAAAACGTAGGAGATAATCATTTTGAACTTACTATGTTAGGCATGATTTCTCACATATACCACTACAAGCACAATCCACAAGAGAATAAAATGATAAATTTGACTTTATAGAAATATTAAGAATTTGAGTCTCAAAAACACCATGAAGACAATACCAAGGCACACCACAAATGAGGATATATTTGCAAATCATGTGTCTGATAACTTTTATTCAGAATCTGTAAAGCACTCTTACCACCCAATAGTAAGACAAACAAACCAACACAAATGAACAAAATATTTGAATAGGGATTTTTTCAAAGAAGATATACAATGGAGAGTAATCACATGAAAAGATGCTTAACATCATTGGTCATTAGGGAAATTCAAATTGGTGCCATGATGCAGTGCTATAACCACTCAATAATCTAAAAATACCATGTGTTGGTAAGAAGGTGGAGATAGTGGAAAACTCATACATTGTTGGCGTGTATGCAAAATGGTTTACCCACATTGGAAACACTGTGACATTTTCTTCAAAATTAGACAAACATCTACCACACACCAATAATTCCTCTTCTAGGTATCTACTCAAAAGAAATGAAATGAAAATATATGGCCACACAGAGATAGCTAGGCTAAGATTTATAGCATGATTATTCATATGCTGAAAACAATCCAGTTGAAAGAAACCAGACTATAAATACATCCATCAACACAGATGAACCTCAAAAACTTTAGTTGACTGAATGAAGCCAGACAAAAAAAAGACTACACATTGTATGATGCCATTTGTGTGTACTTTTCAGTAAAGGGAAAACTATAAAAACAGAGAGCTCTTCAGTGGTGTCCTGAAACTGGAGATGGGCCCACCAGGTTTGATCTCAAATTGGCATAAGGAAATATTTTCAAGCAATGAAAGTTTTGAAAGTGGCTTGGACTAATTGTTGCACAACTGTATATAAAAATCACTAAGTTGCACACTGACAATGGGTGAATTACATGGTTTTTAAATAAATTATACCTCAAAATAAAAGGAATGAAATGAAATAAAGTAGCAAATAAAAAAAATAACAGGATGCTATTTGCTACAGTTCAGGTGTGAAGTCATGGTAACTTTTCTAGGATGGTGGAAGTGAAGATGAACATAATTTAAAATATATGCAATATATGTTGGTTATAGAGTCCATAGGAGTCAGTAATGGATTAGATATAAGGAAGAGGGAAAACTCAAGTATATCCCCTGGAATTTTGACTTGAGGAACTGGATAGTTTATGATATGGATAGTGAGATTTGTAGAAATTAAACATGAGCAGGTAGCAAGAAAACATTTTCTTGTTTGTTTTGTTTTATTGTGCTCACCAAGTTAATTTTGAGTTTCCTATGTGATAGCCAAGTGGAGTTATAAAGTAGGAAGTTGATCTGGAGATCAAGGCAGAATCCAGGCCTAAAGGTATACATTTGAAGGTAATCAGGATACAGATAATATTTAAAGGAATGTTATTTGATAATATCACCCAGTAAGAGTAGAGTTAATATATAAGGCAAAAGGCAAAATAAGAGACACACTAACATTCAGTGATCTAGGAGCAGAAGAGGCATCATTGAAGGATACTGGGAAATAAATTGGAGGGAAATCAAGCAAGCGTGGTGTGACAGAAACCAAGAAAAGGAACTATATCAGCATCGAGGCAATTTTCCATGATGTTTAATCCTGATGAAAAAGAAGTAAGATTGTCAACTTAATTGGTGACATTAGAGAAAAAGTATCAGTGTAGTAGTAAAGAATGCTCACTGAAGAGAATTGAGAAGAGAATTGGAAGTAACTGGAAATGGGGACAATGGATCATAAATTTGAGATACTTTGCTGTGAGGCAGGGAAAAGAAAGGCATACTAAGTAAAGGGCATGTGGAACAAAGCTGAGGTTTTCTTTTGCCTTTTGTTGGTGATGGGAGCATTGTAAAGATTTGGCTCTAGAAAATTTTATTGTTCTATAGCTGGTACTGCACTACTCATATAAGATTGAGATTGACTCTGTGTTTGGATGGGTTGCCATGACAACTTTTCATTAGGGAACACCAGGTCCCCTGAGACTGAAGCAAAGAAGACCAATGTGCCAAGAAGCTTGGGTCCACCTAGCCTTGGATATAAAGATATCCCTAGAAATACGGATGCTCATATCCCCAGAGAATCACTCCAGAGGATGCTACTGATTTTAAATACTGGCTGTGCTGCTGTGGCTGTCAGCATCAGAAAAGACTCTCCTAGACCAGGCGTTGGGTGAGTTGAGGAACAATTGGAGGCCTGGGAAGTGCTTTCTCTGTGGATACTGCACAGAATGGAGGGAACTGGAGTTTGAACAGTTCATAGAAAAATGGGTAGAGGTCAGGATTGAATGGTAAGTGTGAAGGAGGCAGGGGTTGCTGTGTTTGCTGGAATTTGAATATGATGGTCAGTGACCAGAGCACCTCGACTTAAGTTCTAGTTTTGAGATTTGGGGCAAGTTACTTCTCTACACTTTATTTACCTCAACTATAGAGTGTCATAGGATTCTTGTCATCATTAAATAAGGTAATATATGTAAAGGGATAAGAACAGAGCCTGGAGCATAAATAAGGACTCAATAAACATTAGCTGTTACTCTCATTAAAGGGCTAAAATAAGTTAAAAATATCTGCCCATTCATTTCCATTATCTATTTATGATATCATATAGGGATGTGAATTTTGATATCAACCTATCTATGAAGAGGCAAGAATGCCCAAAATACTCAGAAGGCATTATTTTTCCACTTGCTTCTG